>NW_026522025.1:32440000-32455000 GCF_021234435.1 Artibeus jamaicensis | reverse complement strand
TCATTCATTCATTCATGTATTCATTCATTCACTTGTTTGTGCAGTCATTCCACAATGATTGGCTGATTCCAGGCACTCTTCTACTAATATACGGCAGGGAGGCAGAGATAAATAGATGCATTCTTATCTTCCAGGAGCTCTCGCTCTGTTTGCAAACAGATGATTTCAATCCAGTAAAACAATCTTGAATGTCACTGGGAAATCCAGGAAAGCTCCAGAGAGGAGGTGGCACTAGTTTCAGAGGAAGAGCCAAGGAATTATCCAATGGTTGAACCCACAATGAGCCCTTCTTGTAAACACCACTATACCAGCATCTAGGTTTCTACCCTAAAATCTACCTACTGAGTTTGAGCAAGACTTGCAGACCCAGTTTGCAAATATCCATAATCTTCACCTTGCCTCCCCGCGAAGGCCACAAGCAAATTCAGAAGAAACTTGTACTTGGCCAAAGCAACATGAAATAAAGTGGGTCAAATGAAATTAAAGTATGTTCCAGCCAAAGGTTTGCCTCATAGAAAATAGAAAAAATAAATGCTACAGATATAGTGAGCCTCCTTGATAAATGACAGTGACTCACAATTGTGGCCATTTTTAGAAAACATAAAGATATATGCTAACCAACGCAGACTTCGGCTCACATTATTGTAAAAGTAGCTAATGAGATTTGATAAATCTCTAGATGGTGAAGGGGAAAAAAAGCACTCCTAAAGGCCTCTAAGATTAAAGACACACACTGCCCAATTGTAGGCATTTCCCTCAGTTCATTCTATAAATGAACAACAGAGGTTCAACAGAGTCGCGCTGCGCTGCACTGCAGAGGGGACACGGTTCTCGGTCACACACACACGGGCTTCCACGCCAGGCAGACCTATGCGTCAGCACATCAGGCAAACTCAGGGCCTCCACTTCTTCACCCATAAAAGGGCAAATCTGCTACCTGTGCCTCAGTGGGGAGGTCACAAAAGCTGAACGAGGCACAGTGCCTGGCACGTATGGCTGCTTCAGACAGACCCGGCTGCAGGTGTCAGCTGCATATACCAGCACCAAACACCCAGGGAAAGCCACCCAACCTAAGTCTCAGTTTCCACAGGTGTGAAATGGACTCATACAATGATTTTCCTGTGAGAATTGAATGAGTTATTGCATGGAAAGTGCTGACCTCTCATTCAACGACTAGACAAATGGCAAATGATAACTCACTGTCCTTCCTCGGAGAACCATAAAGTGGAAGTAAATGCCATTATCCTTCAAAGGAGAGTGTATAGTCAAGAGGGTACTGTGACCATGTTCATATGTAAACAATACCTGGATCAATGTCTCCGTCCAAAGGTTATCAAACATGTTTAACAGTCACAAGTTAGCTATGGTTTTAAATGTATAGTATCAGCTCCATTATCTGATGACAGACTAGCCAACCAGAAGATTAGCTGTGGTATAGCTTTAATCCCAACGTACTTGCCCCTACAGGAGGCCGCGGGTGCCGGAATCAGATTCAGCTTTTTCAAACAACAAGCTGTGTGGCCTTAAGTACATTAGTTAACCTCCCCAACTCCCTGCTCCCTCATCTGCAAATGTAAGAGTAGTAACATCTTCTTCAAAGTTATATGCTGGGGATAACAAGAAAAAAATCCATGCTTCATATCATTATTTAATAAATTGTCATTTCTTTTCTGAGCTGCCTTCTACCACCATGTGGTCTGAGATTATAAAATTGCAAATCTTGTGTGACATTCACCTAACAAAAGCATTATTACCTTGCTTCCAAAATTACATAATTGAACATTTATGTCCACACAAAAACTTGTGCATGGACGATTATAGTAGCTTCACTCATAATTGCCAAAACTTGGAAGCAACCAAGATGTCCTTCAGTAGGTGGACAGAGAAACTGCAGTACATCAAGACAATGGAGTATTATTCAGTGCTAAACAGAAGTGAGCTATCAAGCCATGAAAAGACACAGCAGAACCTTAAATGCATATTACGAAGTGCAAGAAGCCAATCTGCAAAGGCTACATACTGTATGATTCCAACTCTATGGCATTCTGGAAACAATAAAAAGATCAGCACTTGTCAGGGTTTGTGGGGTGGGGAAGGGATAAGTAGGCAGAGCAGAGATTTTTAGGGCAGTGAAAATACTCAGTAAGATACCATCGTAATGGGTCCATGTTATACATTTATCCAAACCCACAGACTGCACAACACCGAGTGAACCCCAATGAAAACTATGGATTCTAAGTGACTATGATTTGTCAGTGTAGGTTATTGTACTTTGAGGGCACATTCAATAATGGGGTAGGCTATGTGTTGGGGAAGGGGGCATATGGAAATCTCTGTACCTTCCTCTCAATTGTGTTGTGAACCTAAAAGTACAAAAAAATATATAGACATCTCAAGTATATATACTACATTCTAAACCAAAGATAAAATTATCTGAGTGTTTTTCATTGTTTGGGGTTCATCTACCACTACCCCTTACCCGTCATAATTTACAAAGTAAACTGAAGGCCTTATAACTCATCCATAAATGAGAAGTTACTACACTTTCCACTGTTTCAGTGTTTACAGTCCAAAAGAGAATATAAAGCCCTTTCTACCTTCTAATGAATACATTGAGTGTATTGGCAAATATGACTGTTATTAGTAAATTCCTATTTAAAAGATGAGCAAAACAAGATAGTGAAATTAAATGATTAGTCCACGACTACAATTAGAAAGACAAATGTAACCACTCCATTTGACTTCTCTTCAGGACTAGAATTCAATTCCAAGTATTTCCTGACTCCCAGGTTGGTGCTCATTCCACATTACAGGGCAATATGTGCTTTATTCATGCTTTAAAATAAAAGGGGATGGGGAACAGAAGCATAAATACCTTCATCCTAAAAAGCATAAAGCACAGAATTCAAGCAAATATGCCATAATTAATTTGCACAGAATTTCCTTTAAGGCGATCGTGAATACTTTCTCTCTCTCGGTTGGTGCTCAGAAATCTGAGCTAAAAAAGGTTACAAAGATACGTGAGATGCCCACAGATGCCCACAGATGCCCAAGGACTCAAAAGGAAAGCCCAGAATTGCCTAGTTTGAGAATGCACTTGGACCACGCGCTTCCTGGGAGGCACACAGTGTTAAAAGCTTTAGGGATACGGGGAAATCAAAGTACCCTTCGCGGGTAATGGAGAGTGTAGGGATAGTTTTAGAGGATGTTTAAGCAGCAACCCTGAGCAGGTTAGTAATGTTTCAGGAAATATTTTTTTAACTTAGTCACCCAATTCTCATCAGGCGCAACCCACCGCCGAACCCTGTTTTGTTTTGAAAAATAATGTCACAAATCTGTCCAGAGAAGGATAAAATGCACAGTAATGAGTTCATTAACATGCCATCTGCATGCAAAACAAGGGGATTACAGAGGCAGAAGCCTTTGGTGGGCCTGTTGAAAATCAACTTCGGAACTAAAAAAATATAAAATACGGCTCAGGAAGAAAAATATTACAGCTACACCTTCACTCGGCCCACAGTAAAAACTGAATTCCAGCGCTCCAAAGCCAGCCGGATTCTTTTTTCCTTCTCTAATTTTATAACATGACTACTTAAAGAGGGTTAAAGAACACACACAAGTTTTTACAGCATAACTGATGGAGTTTTGTGAATCATACCCATCCGGTGGAAGAAAGACCTAGATAAAAGCCTCAGTGTCAGAAATCCACTTAGGACTGTGTGTCCATTGAAAATCAAGCCTGCTTATTTTTAAAAATATTTTATTAATTTATCTTTAGAGGGAAAGGGAAGGAGAGAGGGAGAGAAATATCAATGTATGGTCGCCTCTCATGTGTCCCCTGCTGGGAACTGGCCTGCAACCCAGGCATGTGCCCTGACTGGGAATCGAACCTCGATCCTCTAGTACACAGGCCCACACTCGACCCACTGAGCTACACCAGCCAGGGCAAAAACCAAGCCTGTTTATAACCTGGATTCACTCTGTAGCAAATCAGAAAACAAGCCTGTCCCCTTCATGTCTTCCTGCCCTGATGCCTCCACTCCACTCTCAGAGAAGGGCTAGATCTCCAGTGGCTTTAACAAGCCAGAGGCAATGCTTCCACAGCAGCACCCCCAACTTCCAGAACACTAGAGTCTGCTTTTCCTCTGTTGCAATTTTCAATTCAACTCCACTCTCCCTGACACACTTGTGAAATGTCACCAAATGCTGGATCATGTCAACTTTTGAAGGCCGCCAACACTGCGAATGTCTGAAATCCCGATGTCGCAGCCTTGTAGTACCCAAATGCATAGCTTGAGCTTTACAACGCGTGGCAACAGCATCCTGTGTGGGCAGGGCAGAGGGTCTTGTTGACAGGAGTGAAGTAAGACAATACCAAGTAAATGGAGTGTGTGGCCAGGGTGCTCGGGGAGCCCACAGCCTTCTTCCCAAACTGCAACAAGAGACTCCAGCCCTTCAATCCTTCCTAGAAGAGCAATTCATGCAGACAATTGTTCCTTCCATTCTCCCTCCTCCCTGTTCTCATGATAGAAATTTCTCCATAGCTTAGAATTTTTCAGAGAAAATATTGTATTTGTTATAAACTTCACAAACATCTATCCCCACCCTCTACACCCACAAAAACAATCTTAATAAACACTGTTCAGGCGGCTGTCTGTACTGGTTGTGTGGCTCTGGGTGTGGATGGCATTTGCTGAAACACTAGAGTGGATGGTGGTTTTCGGTCATACCCAAGAGTAGTGTAACCAAGAGGCTGAGCTCATGGGGCTTGCAACCTGCCTACCCCTCCGTGATGTACCAGACTTAACTTGCTGACCTTATGAGCTGAGGTCACATTATACACTTAACAAAAATAGAGCACCTCCTCCATTATCATCAGTATTGTGTAGTTCTGAATCTGTGTGTGTTGATCGATCCATGCACATTTTCTAGTTCCTTACAACTTGAAGAGGCCATGTGTACATAGAGGGTATTCAAAGAGAAGGGTGATTTTATCTTCAGACTGGAAAAAAACCATATATTGGCTAACTTAAGTCTCATTTTGCACATAGCAGAATAAAAAGATTAAAAGATAGTCTGCAGAATCCCTGGGCTGAGATATTGTGTGAAACAACGAACAGACATTATGGGCCTTGATGACTGGTACTTCGGTTCCAAAACCCACTGTGGTCAAGAATACAAGCCAAGGAAAAAAGTCATTTTTTGCCTAACCTTTATATCAACATTAAAACAATGTTCTATTCAGTTGAGTAGAAATGTTTCTTTAAGTATCTTTCTCGTTGTAATAAAGGTAACTTGGATTGAATGGTGTGTTATAGCAATTTATTTACAAATTTGGTGTCTTTTTGAACTCCAGCAATTAATGAGAAAATAGGAAGTACAGCCAACAAAATTTTGAAAATCAGCTTAGAATCATGTTTGGATGTAATTAAAGGTATAATCTGTTCTACTTGAGCATTGTAGTGCTCTCCCATTTTAAAATAATAAATATGAATATTAGTTCTTTCATGGTACGTCTGCTAGAACATATAAAAATTTTCTATAAAAAAATGTGTATTTTACTTCTTTTTGTACTTCAAAAAAAGTGTGTTACTTCTGTAGAATCAAATTCACATTTTACCTGTAGATTCAAGCCACAGCTCATTCAAACATTTTAAACACACCATTTATTACTTTGTATGGGATATATTTAACCATTTTGCTTTCTGAACTATGATTATTCAAGTCTTGCTCTTCAGCAACAACCTGTGGGCAGAGTCATTATCAATTATATTTAATTACTCATCATGCAGTAGTTGAGATTTGTCAAAACCCAAAAAGAAATTTCTTATGGAGCAAGGCTAAGATGGGCAGGCAGTCTAAGTGAGTTGGCATTCCAGGTTGGATAAAGATGAAATGGAACAATTAGTTTTTTAAGGGAAGGAAAAAACCAAGTTACAGCTCATGGAATAAAGTATATCGTCGCTGCAGTCTAACAATGTGTAAGGCAAGTCTGCTGAACCGCCCAGGATGCCGCCAGGGGCCAAATAGCAGGCCTGGCCCGGGGGGGGGGGACGACGACACTTTCACAGCAGCGGCAAGCCAGGTCAAAGTCTGGGCAGAAAGGGAAGAAAAGGATGACAAGTCCTGCCTTGATTTAAATTGTAATATTTTGTTCCTCGTGGATGTTTTTGCATTGATTTTGTCATTTAAAAAAATATCCCATTAAAACATTATCTGATTCTTTTGGCAGCCCCTTCCATTTTACACCCACACAGTGGCCATTCACACCTCACTCTAAACCCGGGCCACTTACTAAGTCAACCCCATGAACTTTGGTGACCTCATCTGGAAAACTAAAAACAATAATTAAGAGAATGATTGTGAGGACTCAGATAACATGTGTAAGAACTTGTTAACCACAAATGTTCACATATAAATATACTTAACAAAGCATTGCAAAACTCCTAGGAAAGGTTATTAAACATTATATTTAAAGATATAAGGCTTATAGAAAGTATAAGTCCCATGATTGATAACAGAAGCTGAATCAAAGGCCTTAAATAGATATGCAGAGTTTAAGACACACCCACTTCTACCGAACTTCATTTAAATAAAGTTGCACAGTCGCAGCCAAAGCAAGCAATTTTCTTTCCAGTTTTTAGGAATCTTCATTTGTAAATTCAGTTTATCTTCAGATTTGCTCTTTACAGTTCCCAAAAACATTCATCAAAAGTGAAATATTAATTTAGAAAAAAACTCTTAGTGTTTTCATCTTTGAAAAAAATTATAGCTCAAACACCACAGGCGAAAGCCCACAAATAGACGCACTGTATGTGAAAATTGTTTTTAAGAAAGTCGAGGACATAAACCTTTGATTCAAGGTGGGGGAACTTTCTAGGCAGAAGGTGAAATCCCTCTTGTTCTCCTGAGGTAATGACTGTTTCCACGCTGGTTGGAATTCAGTGCTAATTGCGTTTAAAAACACCCTCAGACAGCCTTTCCTCTCTCAGGATCTTACATCAATGCTTCACGTTTTCAATAAAATCTTTGCACTTCACCTTTCCCACTCAACAAATCCTGAACCTCAGATCTGCAGGAAGAATTCAGTTCAGAACCTTTCTTTCCCCAGCAGGTTTTCATCTAGTTGTGGTGAGGCTAATATGCAAGAAAGGCTCGTCCTGCCCTGTTGGAGGGAAGAGACAATCAAAATAGGTATTTTGGTGGCTCAACTCAGGCTTGTCCATTCCAACAGAGTCATTAAACAACTTTTCCCATGTCATTCAAAGAACTTATAACAGAATCCATTGATTTTCATCCTATGCTTTATTAGTTGTGATTTAGGAGATAGAATCGCCCTGTTTACACAGCTGTAGCAAGTCAGGACCTGCAGCACATGATTGGCTCGAGGCCTCTGAGTTGCAGTCCATTCTCAGCAGAATCAATCTGAACTTGAAAACACTCCCTCTAGGAAACGTGCACGGATCTACGGATCTACGAGCGTAGTAAAGTACTTCTCGTGCAACTGAAAATAGCATTCACTTGAGGTAAGTTGCAAGTTCACCTTCCAAAAGTCAGCCCTGACTTGTCATTGCTCCCAGCAAGTTGATTGGAGCAGAGGGCTACAAATGCCTCTTAAGTAGATACCCAACATGGGTGAATGTGCTACATTTTGCCACGAGTCAGATCTCAGACTCGAGAGTGGGTGTTGCTGGCTGTTTAACATGCGTTCAGAGCCTTGCCAATCTAAAATGGCTGCTCAGTAATACTTTAATTGCAGTTTCATGGAAACAAATTGCTATTTAACTGCAATAAGCATTTCTGTGACTTGGCTGGACTAACAATAGGTGAGTCTCAGTACAAAGCGCAAAGTCACATCAACATGTAAATGGTCAGTTTCCAACGGCCCCTCAAACTGAGCCATGGGTGCTCAAGTACCCAGGATACAATATCCCAGTGAGGGAGTAGTTGGAAAAAAACCACTTCTCAATCTAAATACAGTTATTTAGGCTATGTGGAAAAGTCTTCACAAGTTTCTTGATATATAGCTCTTGGATTCACTGTTATATGATTTATTGGCCCTAAAATATTTTATGTAAATAGCAGTGCACATTAGAACCTTACTATACTGACATTTAAAGTCATCTAAGAGCTTCATTTTAGATGATTAGTTGTTTGAAATATCCATGTTAATAAGGGGGAAAGAATTTAAATAGTTAAAAGAATGACAACGTCACAGGCTTCATTTTGGTATGACAGCTTTCTCATTTGGTATTTTATAAGACTCTACAGTCTGTGTTAAACTATTTCCTAATAAATCATGAAGAGCTGGAAATAGTTTCTCGTGGCAAACGGTTTGGTTTGGAAAGGCTTCTTTCAGGCCTCCTGCCTTTTGGGGTGTGTAAATTTAACTAGGCAGGTAAAAAACATTAGACCCTTTCAAAGGACAATCTTTTTATAAAACTGTTTCATTAGCAACAGTGACAGTGTGCATAATTGAGACATTTATACATATCATAAACATTTTTTAAATCAGTTCAGCAGGGCCCAGCAACAGTTGCTTTTATTTTTAATTGCACTTGCTTATAGGGACTGGGGGCCATCTTTCTCTGTGTCGTGGGTAATATTAAATAAGTCCTTTCAAAAGAACAGAGTACATCTCACTGACATCACAAATGCAGTAATGAAAGGTGAACAAGCCGGGGAATTTTTTTTTTCTCTAAGCAATGTTAGGGTTGGGGGAGGAACATAATCACTACTCACATCAGAACAAACCTGAGTGTTTTTAGTGGCTTTCTCTCTACACAGAGCATCCCCATTAGAGCTGGGTTTTATTGTCTGAAATGCCTCTGGTTTCAAGAAAGTGTTTTACCTAAAGCAAGACTACTACTTAAATATGTTCTATTGTATATTCATAGCTCCATTAGTCCTTCTCCAATTTAGCACATCAAAGAGAAGGCTTCATCACTTGCATGTGGATTATACTAACATGAGTGACATTTGTAATCTTATAGGTCTGCAACTTAAGAAATGCTTTTAGAAGCTCATTATTAAATACGCAGCTCTTATTTACATGGCTTCAGGAACCAGCCATATAATAGTTCATTTAAAGCCTTTAATGACCTTAGCCCTCCGCATCACTAAATGCCACACTGTATTACTTACTAAAAATTATTAGGTACACGATATGGGACCTGAGTACTTACGCCAGAAAGAATATAGCAGACATTTGCATCCTTATTAACATTTCCCCTTTTGTATCCTGCAGAGTCTGAGTAGTCTTAAAATATCTTAAATGAAAAAAATTAAGAGCCAGTACTAGTTCCCAGAAATTCCCTAAGGACCTAACTCAGATACTATTATTTATGGGATTTTATTTTTTTCTTGCATTTTTTTTATAAAGCTCTAATAAAATTATTCATTTATATCTCTGTCTTAAATTCTCCTACAGGAGGTTTACTATTTGAGCAAGTCATTTTTCCTCCTAGCTTGGAATCTGAAAGCAGACAGTAAGCACAGATCTGGAAGGGAAGCTGACTGCCAGTTGAGATGTGCCAAGTTCAACCTCTCCGTGTAACCTATTCCTGTGAGTAAGGGCATGGGAGTGCGCAGGCCTCGGGAGCTCTTCTAGAACAAGAGAAAATACAACATGTGCCATTTTTAGAAGAAAAATTAAAAGCAGCATTAAAACATAGCTGGTTTTATTAACCTGTGCTAGGAGTTGCAGTTGAGATTTGCTCACGTATTACAAGACAGGCAGTGCAGCCTCCTTGGTCTCCTTGTTCCAGCACTGGCCACAGACCCACTGTGGCCTACATGTGCTTTCCTCGGGCCACCTCTGCCAGCAATGCCGAAGCTGCTGGGGATACTCTATTGCCCAGAACTAGCAACCACACATCTCAACGCCACTATTAAATGAATGCCGAACCCTTCTCCAAACATATGGAAAGGCAGAGCCTGTGGAGGAGTATAAGGGCAAAATAAACAAATCATACAGCAGACCACAGGAGTCTAAAAGCTCACCAGGAAATGGCTGCTTCACCCACTGAACACGACCATCAAAGAGCACTGAGTCCCTAACAACTAACGGAACTTCAAAATATGAACAGGTATCGTTTGGAAATGCTATTTCCTTCAAAAGCTACGAACTTGGTAAGAGAACACGATGGTTATGCCACATTCTTTAACATGCGTATCATCAATAACCAAAGCTTTCCTGAGAAAAAAAATAAAATAGCTAAAGAACCAAACAAGTTTTATATAAACACAAAAGATTCACTGTGATATAGAAGTGTAATGAAGTGCTGTTAACAGAATATTCTGAACTTGTAAAAAGGACTCCATTAGAAACATTGCTTTGTACCCCTGCCAAAAACGGCATGGTTATTTGAAGAATACCTTATTGGCCCAGAGCTAAATAAATATACACACCACCTCCCTCAACCCCTAGAAGTTAAGAGTGTGAACTTGGTATCAAATAGAAAACCTAAATTTTCCCAAAATACAGAAGAGAAAAAGCAGTGTTTAAATCCAAACTCCATCAAATATTTTTTCTTTTAAGTTTTTATTATTTAAATACACCATACTAGAGCAAATGTCTCTGAAAATATCACAAATAAAAGATTTGTTTCTTCATTCAGCAAATTAGAAGTAGGGGGAATTTCTACACAGTAGCTGCTATGAGCCTGATTTTTTTCCAATTTTTTTCCATTTTTTGTTCTTTTTCTTTGCCTTGGGAGTAGCAACATTAGGACGAAAACACTTACATGCATACATACATTGTATTTTACAGAGATACAATAAAAGTGTTTGTGATAGAATATCACAAAAGCCACATCTCTCTCCTTTATCTCATGTTCAGTTTTGATTGAAACACATTTCCTTACAACACTTAAATATACAAAGAGCAAATAGAATGTTGTTAAGGTAAAACACAGGGTACAAACTCTGGCCAGTGCCCTGCTAATTGTTAATGAGGGAAGAAAGCAGATTTGAATGCTTCTTTTAATTAGCTTCATTAGTCATCTCCCTCCTCCCAAGCTCCCTCCCCCCCACCCCCAAGATGTCCTCCGGTGGATCTTTTTTCATTTTCTCTACAGTCTCCCATTAGCCCAGGTTCATGGAGTCCTTAATGTTCATATTCAGTCATTTTAATACACCAATAAATGCAGGAAGGGCAATCAAGACTAAAGAAGGTGCAATGGCATGGAGCTGGCACTGGTGCGAGCTACAGACTCTGGTGCGAGCTACAGAGGTGACTGTCTACTGAAGACACATGGGATCCACCTGTGATGAACAAAATCTGAGATGAAGGCACGCATTCTGCATTACTCTGACCTTTTAGCAGACCTGCAAGAAATAAAAACGAGCATCTTAGCTAAAATGCTAAATTTGAGAGATATTAAACTCAAACACGACTGCTTTCGTCTTCTCTACATTCACTAATCTTCTTTTATTAGATTACTTTCCAACTGTGACTTGACAGAGGCTTTCTACGCTACTCACTCTGGCAGCGAAGAACTAACGCAGAACATTTCCTGCAGTCTGACTCGAAGAGAAAAACGAGATAATAAATGGACTTTCAGAAAGTTTCTGGCGTAAAGTTCTGCAATGAATTGCGTAACTCTGTTAAAAGCAAGTTTATTTCTGTAAGGAATGAACTAGAACATCTTGCCTAGTAGTCCTAGGTCAGAAGTACATTCGGGGCCATGTCCCTCCCCAGAAGTTTTGGGTTAATGAGCTCTATTTTATCTGCAACCTTTGACGAGTTATTTAACCTGTGTCTCAGTTTCCTCATCTTTAAAGTAGGGATAACATCACTGTCATAAAGATCACGTAATACATGGGCAGCATTTTCAACAGTGCCTGGCACTTAATAAGAGTTAAGCAAATACTGGCAGTTATCATGGTTATTCTGATATCCCCATGCACCAATCACCTAGTCACCCATGTCCTTCCTGACAAAAAAAGAATGTTACCTGCATGATACGTGCGTGCATGTGTTTGTGTCTGCATGGACACACACAAGTATACGCAGCTACTACTTTCCACTTGGAATTCCCTGTCTGCTGTCACTTGATATTACATATTCTGAATATATAAATCAAACATGTAATGTGTGAATGACTTATGATCAATTAAAGAATTCAATGGAAGTCTAATTTTAATGTCTATGTTAAAAATGATAATCCACACAGTCGTCAAATACAATCTGTTTGCAATTACCAAAATGAAATAATATATATCAGATTTTTATGGCTTTTAAATGACATCTTGAGCTTCCCAGGAAGTTCTTGTTTCACCCTTTCCCTAACTTACTAAAAGCCTCAAGTCTATTAGGAGCCGCAACCCCCCACTTCCAAGCTAATTAAAGTGGTGGAGGCTTAATTCCCCAGAGTAGAAGCTCAGTGTGAGAAAGGTAATTTGTCTGTCCAGAACAAAGATGCGGCGGCAGCCAGCGAGCATATTTAATAAATGAGCATCAAATGTCCTCTACGATGGACACACACACACGCACACACCACCAATTATGTAACTACAGGGGAACTGCAGAGTGCTGTGTAAACTAGGACACTCACTAGATTTTCCTCCAACTAAAGCCGTGTGATGATCTCTTATTTTACTAAAAAGCAGATAAAATTCTAGGTGGAACCATCATTCAAGTGGAAGCAAAAATTCCAGGGCAGGCAAAAACTTACCAAAAAAATAGTAACAGTTACCACTGTTCTTGAGTGTATTCACATAATTCTCTAGAAGGCAATATTCTCCTAAGGATAGCCAAGCCTCCTTTAAATGATAGAGGTTGTATTTCACTTCATAGATCCTTCAACACCAGTGGTCTGAGATTTCAGTCAAGAGACTAAAAATTATTTTTTCTCAGAATATACAAAAACCAGTGAACAAGAAACTAAACTGCACATCCCAGACAATGAGAACAAATTTCAGAATAAAAGTTTAAAGGGACCAGATGGGGGGTGGTCTATACTTTCCATACAATTAGCTGCCTTTAAAGAAGGATGTACAAATAATCAACTCATTACTTTTAAGCCAGAGGATGCTTGGGTATATTTATTCTGCATCATGCACTAAAAACGTAATTGGTTCTGCGAACAGAAGGAAAGCAGCCAAATTAATGTCCAATTTTCCCTACCAAAAATATGGAGAACAAGAGAGAAGAAAATAATAAAATGGAGCCATTTGTCATTTCTCCTCATCTCATCTTCTCCAGAAAAGAAATGCCAGAGGCTTTTGGGAAAATAATTTTAAAGCGTTCTCCAGTTCCAAAAAGCAGTTTATGTTCCACTGGGAAGTGTGTTTTCATTACCTCTTCCCCCTTGCCCTCTCATTAATAACTCTCTGGACCACATTCAGCTTGCCCCAAACCTTTATTTACAATAACTACCTTGCGAACTGACTATGCTTGGGGTGAGCTGAGCTGAGCACCAAGGGCAAAAACATGAGACATTTATACCAACAGGGAAATGCTCTTAATTAACAGAACCCCCCAACACAGCTTCTCGTCGACATCTGACAAGACCATATCCTTACGTTGTATTTCCTTACGTCTTTTAAGAGCTATTAATTTTTGAAGGCCACCTGTCTCTTCTGGCTTCTAACATTAAGAAAATATACACTAGTAGATTCTTACTGGTTTCCTAGGCTATCCTGCATTCCAAAATGAACACCCTAGCTTTCACCACGCAGGGCGAGGTGTGGAAAACAGAAGACTTACACACAAAGGTGCAATCCACGCCATCTTGTAAACACACAAAACCAGGCTTTTTCCCAGTGTCCCTCTGCTTCCTCCCTAACACCTTGAAATATACACCATCGTGTATCAATGAGACGGAACTGAGACCCTGCTCACACGCCTCCTGTGTCCCTTCCACTCCGTCTCTGGCCAGCGCAGCTACTGCCCGTACTCCCAGGGCTTTGGTTTGGCTTCATTTTCCATCTGGTCTCCACATCCCTCCACCCTCACCATGCATGTTGGTGAGCTGGAACCATCACTTTTTACACTTTGCTAAGGTAGGTCAGGAAAAGAAAAGGTGTAACACCAGCAACAAACTTAAAAAGGGAATTTGGGAGAAAACTAAGCTCTTCTACTGCAAGGAGTGGGGAAGAGATCCACCGTTTTTCCTCTAGGTCATTTTTCTTTGCCCTACACCAAGTGCTAACTACATATGATGGCTTTGCCTCCCGACTGAAATGGGGATCTCAATATATTTACGTTACCCATTCATCATTCTCAACTCTATGTCATACATTCATTTCATTACAATTCAAACCATAAAAAATCTGTACGTATTTATATGTATGGGCATTTTTTAAAGCAGCTTGAAATGTCTCATCAATGGGGACTTGGTTCATTTGCAATAAAATATTTGACTTCTATTCTTAAAATGGTATTCTGTGTAGCTTCCCGTCAGTAAATTAAATAAAGTGCGCAGATCGCAACGTAATGAACATTTAGTTAGTAAAGAAATGAAAAAATACATTTAAAATTATCCCATAAACTTGAGTGAGGGAAAACGATAAAGGAGGATTAGAATATGACAGTGTAATTTTAAACAGTTAAAAGTTTACAAATATTAGTCATTTTCCCCGCACACAGCACTAAACACAATGCATTACGGAAGACAAAGAGGCCTAATATTTTCTCCTGAAACTTCTCAAGCTTGCTAAATTCCTATTTGCAGATAAATGTTGTTTTTTTGTGATCCTTACAACAGACATTAATGAAGTTCCTATTGTAAATCCATAAAGAATTACCGAGTGAAGTGTGCACTTTTTGTTTCAATGCAATAACTCAGTGCTGTATGATTGCCTGGGTTAATGATGAAAAAGTCAAACATACTATCAGAGCTGATGGAAAAATCTATCACCAATCTGAAATTAAAATTCATCTGTGGTCAATAAGATTTAATATCCATGCAAGTGGCGCTGTAAAGAGTAAATGAATCAATGTCATCAATACATAATCAGTATGAAATATGATGTGAATAAAATTATGCACACGAG